>NW_027441011.1:0-47062 GCF_031893055.1 Leptodactylus fuscus
CCCTCTCCATCTGCCCCAGTGTCATGCTGTTCTCTCCCCTCCATCTGCCCCAGTGTCATGCTGTTCTCCCCCCTCCATCTGCCCCAGTGTCATGCTGTTCTCCTTCTCTTTCTTTGACACGACGTCCCGGATTCCTTGGCCTTGCGGTTGCATTTAGAAGAATTCTAGTAAATTGTCAGCAGGAATCTGAGAACATCTTCTCCCTTCTTCTCATTCCAACATGTCTCAGTTCTGGAGGACATTCTAGACCAAGAAGCAGATCTCAGTCCTGTCCCTTTAAGCAGTGCAGTGTCCTGACAGAATTCTATGACATCACTGGGGTTCTATGGCAGGTAGTGACATCACAGCTTGGTAACAGCAGGCTTCTATGACATCACAGATTCTAGGTGGAATCCAGTGACCTTCTCTAGAAGACTTTGCTTAGAAGAGACCTGTATCCAGAGAAGAGAGGACGGAGTCACTCCGGATCCAGCGTGATGCTATTAATAATGGCGCCGTGTGTCTCAGGTATAAGTCAGGGAGGAGCCGGTCATGTATGACGAGTACTGGGATAGTCCTGACATGTTCCCATCCCCCACTGACCTTATATCATCCTTCTCTTACAGGGGCTCGGACTAGAATGAAGAAATGGCGAGAAAACGGAGAAGACAAAGATCAGCAAGAAGGGAAGAAAGGAGATCTGTAACTATACTGACTGTGCATATGGAAGCATGTACCCTGTAATATGTACACAGCCAATCATGTAACCCCGTCATATGT
Organism: Leptodactylus fuscus; assembly: GCF_031893055.1. Taxonomy (NCBI): domain Eukaryota; kingdom Metazoa; phylum Chordata; class Amphibia; order Anura; family Leptodactylidae; genus Leptodactylus; species Leptodactylus fuscus. Next base: position 760 of record NW_027441011.1, read on the forward strand.
ACACAGCCAATCATGTAACCCCGTCATATGTACACAGCCAATCATGTAACCCCGTCATATGTACACAGCCAATCATGTAACCCCGTCATATGTACACAGCCAATCATGTAACCCCGTCATATGTACATAGCCAATCATGTAACCCCGTGATTTGTAAATAGCCAATCATGTAACCCCGTGATTTGTAAATAGCCAATCATGTAACCCCGTGATTTGTAAATAGCCAATCATGTAACCCCGTGATTTGTAAATAGCCAATCATGTAACCCCGTGATTTGTAAATAGCCAATTATGTAACTGTGATTTGTAAATAGCCAATCATGTAACCCCGTGATTTGTAAATAGCCAATCATGTAACTGTGATTTGTAAATAGCCAATCATGTAACCCCGTGATTTGTAAATAGCCAATCATGTAACCCCGTGATTTGTAAATAGCCAATCATGTAATCCCGTGATTTGTAAATAGCCAATCATGTAATCCCGTGATTTGTAAATAGCCAATCATGTAACCCCGTGATTTGTAAATAGCCAATCATGTAACCCCGTGATTTGTAAATAGCCAATCATGTAACCCCGTGATTTGTACATAGCCAATCATGTAACCCCGTGATTTGTAAATAGCCAATCATGTAACTGTGATTTGTAAATAGCCAATCATGTAACTGTGATTTGTAAATAGCCAATCATGTAACCCCGTGATTTGTAAATAGCCAATCATGTAACCCCGTGATATGTAAATAGCCAATCATGTAACCCCGTGATTTGTAAATAGCCAATCATGTAACCCGTGATATGTAAATAGCCAATCATGTAACCCCGTGATTTGTAAATAGCCAATCATGTAACCCCGTGATTTGTAAATAGCCAATCATGTAACTGTGATTTTTAAATAGCCAATCATGTAACCCCGTGATTTTTAAATAGCCAATCATGTAACCCCGTGATTTGTAAATAGCCAATCATGTAACCCCGTGATTTGTAAATAGCCAATCATGTAACTGTGATTTTTAAATAGCCAATCATGTAACCCCGTGATTTGTAAATAGCCAATCATGTAACAGTGATTTGTAAATAGCCAATCATGTAACCCCGTGATTTGTAAATAGCCAATCATGTAACCCCGTGATTTGTAAATAGCCAATCATGTAACAGTGATTTGTAAATAGCCAATCATGTAACCCCGTGATTTGTAAATAGCCAATCATGTAACCCCGTGATTTGTAAATAGCCAATCATGTAACCCCGTGATTTGTAAATAGGCAATCATGTAACCCCGTGATTTGTAAATAGCCAATCATGTAACCCCGTGATTTGTAAATAGCCAATCATGTAACCCTGTGATTTGTAAATAGCCAATCATGTAACCCTGTGATTTGTAAATAGCCAATCATGTAACCCATTGATTTGTAAATAGGCAATCATGTAACCCCGTGATTTGTGAAAAGCCAATCATGTAACCCCGTGATTTGTAAAAAGCCAATCATGTAACCCCGTGATTTGTAAATAGCCAATCATGTAACCCCGTGATTTGTAAAAAGCCAATCATGTAACCCCGTGATTTGTAAAAAGCCAATCATGTAACCCCGTGATTTGTAAAAAGCCAATCATGTAACCCCGTGATTTGTAAAAAGCCAATCATGTAACCCCGTGATTTGTAAATAGCCAATCATGTAACCCCGTGATTTGTAAATAGCCAATCATGTAACCCCGTGATTTGTAAAAAGCCAATCATGTAACCCCGTGATTTGTAAATAGCCAATCATGTAACTGTGATTTGTAAAAAGCCAATCATGTAACCCCGTGATTTGTAAATAGCCAATCATGTAACCCCGTTATTTGTAAATAGCCAATCATGTAATCCCGTGATTTGTAAATAGCCAATCATGTAACTGTGATTTGTAAATAGCCAATCATGTAACCTTGTGATTTGTAAATAGCCAATCATGTAACCTTGTGATTTGTAAATAGCCAATCATGTAACCCCGTGATTTGTAAATAGCCAATCATGTAACCCCGTGATTTGTAAATAGCCAATCATGTAACTGTGATTTGTAAATAGCCAATCATGTAACCCCTTGATTTGTAAAAAGCCAATCATGTAACCCCGTGATTTGTAAATAGCCAATCATGTAACCCCGTTATTTGTAAATAGCCAATCATGTAATCCCGTGATTTGTAAATAGCCAATCATGTAACTGTGATTTGTAAATAGCCAATCATGTAACCTTGTGATTTGTTAATAGCCAATCATGTAACCCCGTGATTTGTAAATAGCCAATCATGTAACCCCGTGATTTGTAAATAGCCAATCATGTAATACCGTGATTTGTAAATAGCCAATCATGTAACCCCGTGATTTGTAAATATCCAATCATGTAACCCCGTGATTTGTAAATAGCCAATCATGTAACCCCGTGATTTGTAAATAGCCAATCATGTAACCCCGTGATTTGTAAATAGCCAATCATGTAACCCCGTGATTTGTAAATAGCCAATCATGTAACCCCGTGATTTGTAAATAGCCAATCATGTAACCCCGTGATTTGTAAATAGCCAATCATGTAACTGTGATTTATAAATAGCCAATCATGTAACCCCGTGATTTGTAAATAGCCAATCATGTAACCCCGTGATTTATAAATAGCCAATGATGTAACCCCGTGATTTGTAAATAGCCAATCATGTAATACCGTGATTTGTAAATAGCCAATCATGTAACCCCGTGATTTGTAAATAGCCAATCATGTAACTGTGATTTGGAAATAGCCAATCATGTAACCCCGTGATTTGGAAATAGCCAATCATGTAATACCGTGATTTGTAAATAGCCAATCATGTAACTCCGTGATTTGTAAATAGCCAATCATGTAACCCTGTGATTTGTAAATAGCCAATCATGTAACCCTGTGATTTGTAAATAGCCAATCATGTAACTGTGATTTGTAAATAGCCAATCATGTAACTGTGATTTGTAAATAGCCAATCATGTAACCCCGTGATTTGTAAATAGCCAATCATGTAACCCCGTGATTTGTAAATAGCCAATCATGTAACTGTGATTTGTAAATAGCCAATCATGTAACCCCGTGATTTGTAAATAGCCAATCATGTAATCCCGTGATTTGTAAATAGCCAATCATGTAACCCCGTAATTTGTAAATAGCCAATCATGTAACCCCGTGATTTGTAAATAGCCAATCATGTAACCCTGTGATTTGTAAATAGCCAATCATGTAACCCTGTGATTTGTAAATAGCCAATCATGTAATCCCGTGATTTGTAAATAGCCAATCATGTAACCCCGTGATTTGTAAATAGCCAATCATGTAACCCTGTGATTTGTAAATAGCCAATCATGTAACCCTGTGATTTGTAAATAGCCAATCATGTAACCCCGTGATTTGTAAATAGCCAATCATGTAACCCCGTGATTTGTAATTAGCCAATCATGTAACTGTGACTTGTAAATAGCCAATCATGTAACCCCGTGATTTGTAAATAGCCAATCATGTAACTGTGATTTATAAATAGCCAATCATGTAACCCCGTGATTTGTAAATAGCCAATCATGTAACCCCGTAATTTGTAAATAGCCAATCATGTAACCCCGTGATTTGTAAATAGCCAATCATGTAACCCCGTGATTTGTAAATAGCCAATCATGTAACCTCGTGATTTGTAAATAGCCAATCATGTAACTGTGATTTATAAATAGCCAATCATGTAACCCCGTGATTTGTAGATAGCCAATCATGTAACCCTGTGATTTGTAAATAGCCAATCATGTAACCCCGTGATTTGTAAATAGCCAATCATGTAACCCCGTGATTTGTAAATAGCCAATCATGTAACCCCGTGATTTGTAGATAGCCAATCATGTAATCCCGTGATTTGTAAATAGCCAATCATGTAACTGTGATTTGTAAATAGCCAATCATGTAATCCCGTTATTTGTAAATAGCCAATCATGTAACCCCGTGATTTATAAATAGCCAATCATGTAACTGTGATTTGTAAATAGCCAATCATGTAACTGTGATTTGCAAATAGCCAATCATGTAACCCCGTGATTTGTAGATAGCCAATCATGTAACCCCGTGATTTATAAATAGCCAATCATGTAACTATGTGATTTGTAAATAGCCAATCATGTAACCCCGTGATTTGTAAATAGCCAATCATGTAACTATGTGATTTGTAAATAGCCTATCATGTAACCCCGTGATTTGCAAATAGCCAATCATGTAACTGTGATTTGTAAATAGCCAATCATGTAACCCCGTGATTTGTAAATAGCCAATCATGTAACCCTGTGATTTGTAAATAGCCAATCATGTAACCCCGTGATTTGTAAATAGCCAATCATGTAACCCCGTGATTTGTAAATAGCCAATCATGTAACCCCGTGATTTGTAAATAGCCAATCATGTAACCCCGTGATTTGTAAATAGCCAATCATGTAACCCCGTGATTTGTAAATAGCCAATCATGTAACTGTGATTTGTAAATAGCCAATCATGTAACCCCGTGATTTGTAAATAGCCAATCATGTAACCCCGTGATTTGTAAATAGCCAATCATGTAACCCTGTGATTTGTAAATAGCCAATCATGTAACCCCGTGATTTGTAAATAGCCAATCATGTAACCCCGTGATTTGTAAAAAGCCAATCATGTAACCCCGTGATTTGTAAATAGCCAATCATGTAACTGTGATTTGTAAATAGCCAATCATGTAACCCTGTGATTTGTAAATAGCCAATCATGTAACCCCGTGATTTGTAAATAGCCAATCATGTAACCCCGTGATTTGTAAAAAGCCAATCATGTAACCCCGTGATTTGTAAATAGCCAATCATGTAACTGTGATTTGTAAATAGCCAATCATGTAACCCCGTGATTTGTAAATAGCCAATCATGTAACCCCGTGATTTGTAAATAGCCAATCATGTAACCCCGTGATTTGTAAATAGCCAATCATGTAACTGTGATTTGTAAATAGCCAATCATGTAACCCCGTGATTTGTAAATAGCCAATCATGTAACCCATTGATTTGTAAATAGCCAATCATGTAACCCTGTGATTTGTAAATAGCCAATCATGTAACCCCGTGATTTGTAAATAGCCAATCATGTAACCCCGTGATTTGTAAATAGCCAATCATGTAACCCTGTGATTTGTAAATAGCCAATCATGTAACCCCGTGATTTGTAAATAGCCAATCATGTAACTGTGATTTGTAAATAGCCAATCATGTAACCCCGTGATTTGTAAATAGCCAATCATGTAACCCCGTGATTTGTAAATAGCCAATCATGTAACCCCGTGATTTGTAAATAGCCAATCATGTAACCCCGTGATTTATACATAGCCAATCATGTAACCCCGTGATTTGTAAATAGCCAATCATGTAACCCCGTTATTTGTAAATAGCCAATCATGTAACCCCGTGATTTGTAAATAGCCAATCATGTAACCCTGAGATTTGTAAATAGCCAATCATGTAACCCCGTGATTTATACATAGCCAATCATGTAACCCCGTGATTTGTAAATAGCCAATCATGTAACCCCGTGATTTGTAAATAGCCAATCATGTAACCCCGTGATTTGTAAATAGCCAATCATGTAACCCCGTGATTTGTAAATAGCCAATCATGTAACTGTGATTTGTAAATAGCCAATCATGTAACCCCGTGATTTGTAAATAGCCAATCATGTAACCCTGTGATTTGTAAATAGCCAATCATGTAACCCCGTGATTTGTAAATAGCCAATCATGTAACCCCGTGATTTGTAAATAGCCAATCATGTAACCCCGTGATTTATAAATAGCCAATCATGTAACTATGTGATTTGTAAATAGCCAATCATGTAACCCCGTGATTTGTAAATAGCCAATCATGTAACCCCGTGATTTGTAAATAGCCAATCATGTAACCCTGTGATTTGTAAATAGCCAATCATGTAACCCCGTGATTTGTAAATAGCCAATCATGTAACTGTGATTTGTAAATAGCCAATCATGTAACCCCGTGATTTGTAAATAGCCAATCATGTAACTGTGATTTGTAAATAGCCAATCATGTAACCCCGTGATTTGTAAATAGCCAATCATGTAACCCTGTGATTTGTAAATAGCCAATCATGTAACCCCGTGATTTGTAAATAGCCAATCATGTAACTGTGATTTGTAAATAGCCAATCATGTAACCCCGTGATTTGTAAATAGCCAATCATGTAACTGTGATCTGTAAATAGCCAATCATGTAACCCCGTGATTTGTAAAAAGCCAATCATGTAACCCTGTGATTTGTAAATAGCCAATTATGTAACCCCGTGATTTGTAAATAGCCAATCATGTAACTGTGATTTGTAAATAGCCAATCATGTAACCCCGTGATTTGTAAATAGCCAATCATGTAACCCATTGATTTGTAAATAGCCAATCATGTAACCCCGTGATTTGTAAATAGCCAATCATGTAACCCCGTGATTTGTAAATAGCCAATCATGTAACCCCGTGATTTGTAAATAGCCAATCATGTAACCCTGTGATTTGTAAATAGCCAATCATGTAACCCCGTGATTTGTAAATAGCCAATCATGTAACTGTGATTTGTAAATAGCCAATCATGTAACCCCGTGATTTGTAAATAGCCAATCATGTAACCCATTGATTTGTAAATAGCCAATCATGTAACTGTGATTTGTAAATATCCAATCATGTAACCCCGTGATTTGTAAATAGCCAATCATGTAACCCCGTGATTTGTAAATAGCCAATCATGTAACCCCGTGATTTGTAAATAGCCAATCATGTAACCCTGTGATTTGTAAATAGCCAATCATGTAACCCCGTGATTTGTAAATAGCCAATCATGTAACCCCGTGATTTGTAAATAGCCAATCATGTAACCCTGTGATTTGTAAATAGCCAATCATGTAACCCCGTGATTTGTAAATAGCCAATCATGTAACCCCGTGATTTGTAAATAGCCAATCATGTAACCCCGTGATTTGTAAATAGCCAATCATGTAACCCCGTGATTTGTAAATAGCCAATCATGTAACCCCGTGATTTATACATAGCCAATCATGTAACCCCGTGATTTGTAAATAGCCAATCATGTAACCCCGTTATTTGTAAATAGCCAATCATGTAACCCCGTGATTTGTAAATAGCCAATCATGTAACCCTGAGATTTGTAAATAGCCAATCATGTAACCCCGTGATTTATACATAGCCAATCATGTAACCCCGTGATTTGTAAATAGCCAATCATGTAACCCCGTGATTTGTAAATAGCCAATCATGTAACTGTGATTTGTAAATAGCCAATCATGTAACCCCGTGATTTTTAAATAGCCAATCATGTAACCCCGTGATTTGTAAATAGCCAATCATGTAACCCTGTGATTTGTAAATAGCCAATCATGTAACTGTGATTTGTAAATAGCCAATCATGTAAGCCCGTGATTTGTAAATAGCCAATCATGTAACCCCGTGATTTGTAAATAGCCAATCATGTAACTGTGATTTGTAAATAGCCAATCATGTAACCCTGTGATTTGTAAATAGCCAATCATGTAATCCCGTGATTTGTAAATAGCCAATCATGTAACCCCGTGATTTGTAAATGGCCAATCATGTAATCCCGTGATTTGTAAATATCCAATCATGTAACCACGTGATTTGTAAATAGCCAATCATGTCACCCCGTGATTTGTAAATAGCCAATCATGTAACCCCGTGATTTGTAAATAGCCAATCATGTAACCCCGTGATTTGTAAATAGCCAATCATGTAAATTTGATCTGTAAATAGCCAATCATGTAACTCTGTGATTTGTAAATAGCCAATCATGTAACTGTGATTTGTAAATATCCAATCATGTAACCCCGTGATTTGTAAATAGCCAATCATGTAACTGTGATTTGTAAATAGCCAATCATGTAACCCCGTGATTTGTAAATTGCCAATCATGTAACTGTGATTTGTAAATATCCAATCATGTAACCCCGTGATTTGTAAATAGCCAATCATGTAACCCCGTGATTTGTAAATAGCCAATCATGTAACCCCGTGATTTATAAATAGCCAATCATGTAACCCCGTGATTTGTAAATAGCCAATCATGTAATCCCGTGATTTTTAAATTGCCAATCATGTAACTGTGATTTGTAAATAGCCAATCATGTAACCCCGTGATTTGTAAATAGCCAATCATGTAATCCCGTGATTTGTAAATAGCCAATCATGTAACCCCGTGATTTGTAAATAGCCAATCATGTAACCCCTTGATTTGTAAATAACCAATCATGTAACCCCGTGATTTGTAAATAGCCAATCATGTAACCCCGTGATTTGTAAATAGCCAATCATGTAACCCCGTGATTTGTAAATAGCCAATCATGTAACTGTGATTTGTAAATAGCCAATCATGTAACCCCGTGATTTGTAAATAGCCAATCATGTAACCCCGTGATTTATAAATAGCCAATCATGTAACCCCGTGATTTGTAAATACCCAATCATGTAACCCCTTGATTTGTAAATAACCAATCATGTAACCCCGTGATTTGTAAATAGCCAATCATGTAACCCCGTGATTTGTAAATAGCCAATCATGTAACCCCGTGATTTGTAAATAGCCAATCATGTAACCCCGTGATTTGTAAATAGCCAATCATGTAACTGTGATTTGTAAATAGCCAATCATGTAACCCCGTGATTTGTAAATAGCCAATCATGTAACTGTGATTTGTAAATAGCCAATCATGTAACCCCGTGATTTGTAAATAGCCAATCATGTAATCCCGTGATTTTTAAATAGCCAATCATGTAACCCCGTGATTTGTAAATAGCCAATCATGTAACCCCGTGATTTGTAAATAGCCAATCATGTAACCCCGTGATTTGCAAATAGCCAATCATGTAACTGTGATCTGTAAATAGCCAATCATGTAACCCTGTGATTTGTAAATAGCCAATCATGTAACCCCTTGATTTGTAAATAGCCAATCATGTAACCCCGTGATTTGTAAATAACCAATCATGTAACCCCGTGATTTGTAAATAACCAATCATGTAACCCCGTGATTTGTAAATAGCCAATCATGTAACCCGGTGATTTGTAAATAGCCAATCATGTAACCCCGTGATTTGTAAATAGCCAATCATGTAACCCCGTGATATGTAAATAGCCAATCATGTAACCCCGTGATTTGTAAATAGCCAATCATGTAACTGTGATTTGTAAATAGCCAATCATGTAACCCCGTGATTTGTAAATAGCCAATCATGTAACCCCGTGATTTGTAAATAGCCAATCATGTAACCCCGTGATATGTAAATAGCCAATCATGTAACCCCGTGATTTGTAAATAGCCAATCATGTAACTGTGATTTGTAAATAGCCAATCATGTAACCCCGTGATTTGTAAATAGCCAATCATGTAACCCCGTGATTTGTAAATAGCCAATCATGTAACCCCGTGATTTGTAAATAGCCAATCATGTAACCCCGTGATTTGTAAATAGCCAATCATGTAACCCCGTGATTTGTAAATAGCCAATCATGTAACCCCGTGATTTGTAAATAGCCAATCATGTAAATTTGATCTGTAAATAGCCAATCATGTAACCCCGTGATTTATAAATAGCCAATCATGTAACCCCGTGATTTGTAAATAGCCAATCATGTAACCCCGTGATTTGTAAATAGCCAATCATGTAACCCCGTGATTTGTAAATAGCCAATCATGTAACCCCGTGATTTGTAAATAGCCAATCATGTAACCCCGTGATTTGTAAATAGCCAATCATGTAAATTTGATCTGTAAATAGCCAATCATGTAACCCCGTGATTTATAAATAGCCAATCATGTAACCCCGTGATTTGTAAATAGCCAATCATGTAACCCCGTGATTTGTAAATAGCCAATCATGTAAATTTGATCTGTAAATAGCCAATCATGTAACCCATTGATTTGTAAATAGCCAATCATGTAACCCTGTGATTTGTAAATAGCCAATCATGTAAATTTGATCTGTAAATAGCCAATCATGTAACCCCGTGATTTATAAATAGCCAATCATGTAACCCCGTGATTTGTAAATAGCCAATCATGTAACCCCGTGATTTGTAAATAGCCAATCATGTAAATTTGATCTGTAAATAGCCAATCATGTAACCCCGTGATTTATAAATAGCCAATCATGTAACCCCGTGATTTGTAAATAGCCAATCATGTAAATTTGATCTGTAAATAGCCAATCATGTAACCCATTGATTTGTAAATAGCCAATCATGTAACCCCGTGATTTGTAAATAGCCAATCATGTAACCCCGTGATTTGTAAATAGCCAATCATGTAACCCTGTGATTAATAAATAGCCAATCATGTAACCCCGTGATTTGTAAATAGCCAATCATGTATCCCCGTGATTTGTAAATAGCCAATCATGTAACCCCGTGATTTGTAAATAGCCAATCATGTAACCCCGTGATTTGTAAATAGCCAATCATGTAACCCCGTGATTTGTAAATAGCCAATCATGTAACCCCGTGATTTATAAATAGCCAATCATGTAACCCCGTGATTTGTAAATAGCCAATCATGTAACTGTGATTTGTAAATAGCCAATCATGTAACCCCGTGATTTGTAAATAGCCAATCATGTAACCCCGTGATTTATAAATAGCCAATCATGTAACCCCGTGATTTGTAAATAGCCAATCATGTAATCCCGTGATTTTTAAATTGCCAATCATGTAACCCCGTGATTTGTAAATAGCCAATCATGTAATCCCGTGATTTGTAAATAGCCAATCATGTAACCCCGTGATTTGTAAATAGCCAATCATGTCACCCCGTGATTTGTAAATAGCCAATCATGTAACCCCGTGATTTGTAAATAGCCAATCATGTAACCCCGTGATTTGTAAATAGCCAATCATGTAACCCCGTGATTTGTAAATAGCCAATCATGTGACCCTGTGATTTGTAAATAGCCAATCATGTAAATTTGATCTGTAAATAGCCAATCATGTAACCCTGTGATTTGTAAATAGCCAATCATGTAACCCCTTGATTTGTAAATAGCCAATCATGTAACCCCGTGATTTGGAAATAGCCAATCATGTAACCCATTGATTTGTAAATAGCCAATCATGTAACCCCTTGATTTGTAAATAGCCAATCATGTAACCCCGTGATTTGGAAATAGCCAATCATGTAACCCCGTGATTTGTAAATACCCAATCATGTAACCCCTTGATTTGTAAATAACCAATCATGTAACCCCGTGATTTGTAAATAGCCAATCATGTAACCCCGTGATTTGTAAATAGCCAATCATGTAACCCCGTGATTTGTAAATAGCCAATCATGTAACCCCGTGATTTGTAAATAGCCAATCATGTAACCCCGTGATTTGTAAATAGCCAATCATGTAACCCCGTGATTTGTAAATAGCCAATCATGTAACCCCGTGATTTGTAAATAGCCAATCATGTAACCCCGTGATTTGTAAATAGCCAATCATGTAAATTTGATCTGTAAATAGCCAATCATGTAACTGTGATCTGTAAATAGCCAATCATGTAACCCTGTGATTTGTAAATAGCCAATCATGTAATCCCGTGATTTGTAAATTGCCAATCATGTAACCCCGTGATTTGTAAATAGCCAATCATGTAACCCCGTGATTTGTAAATAGCCAATCATATAACCCTGTGATCTGTAAATAGCCAATCATGTAACCCCGTGATTTGCACATAGCCAATCATGTAACCCATTGATTTGTAAATAGCCAATCATGTAACCCCGTGATTTGTACATAGCCAATCATGTAACTGTGATTTGTAAATAGCCAATCATGTAACCCCTTGATTTGTAAATAGCCAATCATGTAACCCCTTGATTTGTAAATAGCCAATCATGTAACCCCGTGATTTGTAAATAGCCAATCATGTAACTGTGATTTGTAAATAGCCAATCATGTAACCCCGTGATTTGTAAATAGCCAATCATGTAACCCCGTGATTTATAAATAGCCAATCATGTAACCCCGTGATTTGTAAATAGCCAATCATGTAACCCCGTGATTTGTAAATAGCCAATCATGTAACCCCGTGATTTGTAAATAGCCAATCATGTAACCCCGTGATTTGTAAATAGCCAATCATGTAATCCCGTTATTTGTAAATAGCCAATCATGTAACTGTGATTTGTAAATAGCCAATCATGTAACCCCGTGATTTGTAAATAGCCAATCATGTAACCCCGTGATTTGTAAATAGCCAATCATGTAACTGTGATTTGTAAATAGCCAATCATGTAACCCCGTGATTTGTAAAAAGCCAATCATGTAACCCCATGATTTGTAAATAGCCAATCATGTAACCCCGTGATTTGTAAATAGCCAATCATGTAACCCCGTGATTTGTAGATAGCCAATCATGTAACCCCGTGATTTATAAATAGCCAATCATGTAACCCCGTAATTAATAAATAGCCAATCATGTAACCCCATGATTTGTAAATAGCCAATCATGTAACCCCGTGATTTGTAAAAAGCCAATCATGTAACCCCGTGATTTGTAAATAGCCAATCATGTAACCCATTGATTTGTAAATAGCCAATCATGTAACCCCGTGATTTGTAAATAGCCAATCATGTAACCCTGTGATTTGTAAATAGCCAATCATGTAACCCCGTGATTTATAAATAGCCAATCATGTAACCCCGTGATTAATAAATAGCCAATCATGTAACCCCGTGATTTGTAAATAGCCAATCATGTAACCCCGTGATTTGTAAATAGCCAATCATGTAACCCCGTGATTTATAAATAGCCAATCATGTAACCCCGTGATTTGTAAATAGCCAATCATGTAACCCCGTGATTTGTAAATAGCCAATCATGTAACCCCGTGATTTGTAAATAGCCAATCATGTAACCCCGTGATTTGTAAATAGCCAATCATGTAACCCCGTGATTTATAAATAGCCAATCATGTAACTATGTGATTTGTAAATAGCCAATCATGTAACCCCGTGATTTGTAAATAGCCAATCATGTAACCCTGTGATTTGTAAATAGCCAATCATGTAACCCCGTGATTTGTAAATAGCCAATCATGTAACCCTGTGATTTGTAAATAGCCAATCATGTAACCCCGTGATTTGTAAATAGCCAATCATGTAACCCCGTGATTTGTAAATAGCCAATCATGTAACCCCGTGATTAATAAATAGCCAATCATGTAACCCCGTGATTTGTAAATAGCCAATCATGTATCCCCGTGATTTGTAAATAGCCAATCATGTAACCCCGTGATTTGTAAATAGCCAATCATGTAACCCCGTGATTTGTAAATAGCCAATCATGTAACCCCGTGATTTGTAAATAGCCAATCATGTAACCCCGTGATTTGTAAATAGCCAATCATGTAATCCCGTGATTTGTAAAAAGCCAATCATGTAACCCCGTGATTTGTAAATAGCCAATCATGTAACCCCGTGATTTGTAAATAGCCAATCATGTAATCCCGTGATTTGTAAAAAGCCAATCATGTAACCCCGTGATTTGTAAATAGCCAATCATGTAACTGTGATTTGTAAATAGCCAATCATGTAACCCCGTGATTTGTAAATAGCCAATCATGTAACCCCGTGATTTGTAAATAGCCAATCATGTAACCCCGTTATTTGTAAATAGCCAATCATGTAACCCCGTGATTTGTAAATAGCCAATCATGTAACCCCGTGATTTGTAAATAGCCAATCATGTAACCCCGTTATTTGTAAATAGCCAATCATGTAACCCCGTGATTTGTAAATAGCCAATCATGTAACCCCGTGATTTGTAAATAGCCAATCATGTAACTGTGATTTGTAAATAACCAATCATGTAACCCCGTGATTTGTAAATAGCCAATCATGTAACCCCGTGATTTGTAAATAGCCAATCATGTAACTATGTGATTTGTAAATAGCCAATCATGTAACCCCGTGATTTGTAAATAGCCAATCATGTAACCCCGTGATTTGTAAATAGCCAATCATGTAACCCCGTGATTTGTAAATAGCCAATCATGTAACCCCGTGATTTGTAAATAGCCAATCATGTAACCCCGTGATTTGTAAATAGCCAATCATGTAACCCCGTGATTTGTAAATAGCCAATCATGTAACTGTGATTTGTAAATAGCCAATCATGTAACTGTGATTTGTAAATAGCCAATCATGTAATCCCGTGATTTGTAAATAGCCAATCATGTAACTGTGATTTATAAATAGCCAATCATGTAACCCCGTGATTTGTAGATAGCCAATCATGTAACTGTGATTTATAAATAGCCAATCATGTAACCCCGTGATTTGTAGATAGCCAATCATGTAACTGTGATTTGTAAATAGCCAATCATGTAATCCCGTGATTTGTAAATAGCCAATCATGTAACTGTGATTTATAAATAGCCAATCATGTAACCCCGTGATTTGTAGATAGCCAATCATGTAACCCCGTGATTTGTAGATAGCCAATCATGTAACTGTGATTTGTAAATAGCCAATCATGTAACCCCGTGATTTGTAAATAGCCACTCATGTAACCTCGTGATTTGTAAATAGCCAATCATGTAACTGTGATTTGTAAATAGCCAATCATGTAACCCTGTGATTTGTAAATAGCCAATCATGTAACCTCGTGATTTGTAAATAGCCAATCATGTAACCTCGTGATTTGTAAATAGCCAATCATGTAACTGTGATTTGTAAATAGCCAATCATGTAACCCCGTGATTTGTAAATAGCCAATCATGTAACCCCGTGATTTGTAAATAGCCAATCATGTAACCCCGTGATTTATAAATAGCCAATCATGAAACCCCGTGATTAATAAATAGCCAATCATGTAACCCCGTGATTTGTAAATAGCCAATCATGTAACCCCGTGATTTGTAAATAGCCTATCATGTAACTATGTGATTTGTAAATAGCCAATCATGTAACCCCGTGATTTGTAAATAGCCAATCATGTAACCCCGTGATTTGTAAATAGCCAATCATGTAACCCCGTGATTTGTAAATAGCCAATCATGTAACCCCGTGATTTGTAAATAGCCAATCATGTAATCCCGTGATTTGTAAAAAGCCAATCATGTAACCCCATGATTTGTAAATAGCCAATCATGTAACTGTGATTTGTAAATAGCCAATCATGTAACCCCGTGATTTGTAAATAGCCAATCATGTAACCCCGTGATTTGTAAATAGCCAATCATGTAACCCCGTTATTTGTAAATAGCCAATCATGTAACCCCGTGATTTGTAAATAGCCAATCATGTAACCCCGTGATTTGTAAATAGCCAATCATGTAACCCCGGGATTTGTAAATAGCCAATCATGTAACTGTGATTTGTAAATAGCCAATCATGTAACCCCGTGATTTGTAAATAGCCAATCATGTAACCCCGTGATTTGTAAATAGCCAATCATGTAACCCCGTGATTTGTAAATAGCCAATCATGTAACCCCGTGATTTGTAAATAGCCAATCATGTAACCCCGGGATTTGTAAATAGCCAATCATGTAACTGTGATTTGTAAATAGCCAATCATGTAACCCCGTGATTTGTAAATAGCCAATCATGTAACTGTGATTTGTAAATAACCAATCATGTAACCCCGTGATTTGTAAATAGCCAATCATGTAACCCCGTGATTTGTAAATAGCCAATCATGTAACTATGTGATTTGTAAATAGCCAATCATGTAACCCCGTGATTTGTAAATAGCCAATCATGTAACCCCGTGATTTGTAAATAGCCAATCATGTAACCCCGTGATTTGTAAATAGCCAATCATGTAACCCCGTGATTTGTAAATAGCCAATCATGTAACTGTGATTTGTAAATAGCCAATCATGTAACTGTGATTTATAAATAGCCAATCATGTAACCCCGTGATTTGTAGATAGCCAATCATGTAACTGTGATTTATAAATAGCCAATCATGTAACCCCGTGATTTGTAGATAGCCAATCATGTAACTGTGATTTGTAAATAGCCAATCATGTAATCCCGTGATTTGTAAATAGCCAATCATGTAACTGTGATTTATAAATAGCCAATCATGTAACCCCGTGATTTGTAGATAGCCAATCATGTAACCCCGTGATTTGTAGATAGCCAATCATGTAACTGTGATTTGTAAATAGCCAATCATGTAACCCCGTGATTTGTAAATAGCCAATCATGTAACCTCGTGATTTGTAAATAGCCAATCATGTAACCTCGTGATTTGTAAATAGCCAATCATGTAACCCCGTGATTTGTAAATAGCCAATCATGTAACCCCGTGATTTGTAAATAGACAATCATGTAACCCCGTGATTTATAAATAGCCAATCATGAAACCCCGTGATTAATAAATAGCCAATCATGTAACCCCGTGATTTGTAAATAGCCTATCAAGTAACCCCGTTATTTGTAAATAGCCAATCATGTAACCCCGTGATTTGTAAATAGCCAATCATGTAACCCCGTGATTTGTAAATAGCCAATCATGTAACCCCTTGATTTGTAAATAGCCAATCATGTAACTGTGATTTGTAAATAGCCAATCATGTAATCCCGTTATTTGTAAATAGCCAATCATGTAATCCCGAGATTTGTAAATAGCCAATCATGTAACCCCGTGATTTGTAAATAGCCAATCATGTAACTGTGATTTATAAATAGCCAATCATGTAACCCCGTGATTTATAAATAGCCAATCATGTAACCCCGTGATTAATAAATACCCAATCATGTAACCCCGTGATTTGTAAATAGCCAATCATGTAACCCCGTGATTTGTAAATAGCCAATCATGTAACCCCGTGATTTGTAAATAGCCAATCATGTAACCCCGTGATTTGTAAATAGCCAATCATGTAACCCCGTGATTTGTAAATAGCCAATCATGTCACCCCGTGATTTGTAAATAGCCAATCATGTAACTGTGATTTGTAAATAGCCAATCATGTAACCCCGTGATTTGTAAATAGCCAATCATGTAACCCCGTGATTTGTAAATAGCCAATCATGTAACTCCGTGATTTGTAAATAGCCAATCATGTAACCCCGTGATTTGTAAATAGCCAATCATGTAACCCCGTGATTTGTAAATAGCCACTCATGTAACCCCGTGATTTGTAAATAGCCAATCATGTAACCCCGTGATTTGTAAATAGCCAATCATGTAACCCCGTGATTTTTAAATAGCCAATCATGTAACCCCGTGATTTGTAAATAGCCAATCATTTAACCCCGTGATTTGTAAATAGCCAATCATGTAAACCCGTGATTTGTAAATAGCCAATCATGTAACCCCGTGATTTGTAAATAGCCAATCATGTAACTGTGATTTGTAAATAGCCAATCATGTAACCCCGTGATTTGTAAATAGCCAATCATGTAACCCCGTGATTTGTAAATAGCCAATCATGTAACCCCGTGATTTGTAAATAGCCACTCATGTAACCCCGTGATTTGTAAATAGCCAATCATGTAACCCTGTGATTTGTAAATAGCCAATCATGTAACCCCGTGATTTGTAAATAGCCAATCATGTAACCCCGTGATTTGTAAATAGCCAATCATGTAACCCCGTGAATTGTAAATAGCCAATCATGTAACCCCGTGATTTATAAATAGCCAATCATGTAACCCCTTGATTTGTAAATAGCCAATCATGTAACCCCGTGATTTATAAATAGCCAATCATGTAACTGTGATTTGTAAATAGCCAAACATGTAACCCCTTGATTTGTAAATAGCCAATCATGTAACCCCGTGATTTTTAAATAGCCAATCATGTAAATGTGATTTGTAAATAGCCAATCATGTAACCCTGTGATTTGTAAATAGCCAATCATGTAACCCCGTGATTTGTAAATAGCCAATCATGTAACTATGTGATTTGTAAATAGCCAATCATGTAACCCCGTGATTTGTAAATAGCCAATCATGTAACCCCGTGATTTGTAGATAGCCAATCATGTAACCCCGTGATTTGTAAATAGCCAATCATGTAACCCCGTGATTTGTAAATAGCCAATCATGTAACCCCGTGATTTGTAAATAGCCAATCATGTAACCCCGTGATTTGTAAATAGCCAATCATGTAACCCCGTGATTTGTAAATAGCCAATCATGTAACCCCTTGATTTGTAAATAGCCAATCATGTAACCCCGTGATTTATAAATAGCCAATCATGTAACCCCGTGATTTGTAAATAGCCAATCATGTAACCCCTTGATTTATAAATAGCCAATCATGTAACCCCGTGATTTGTAAATAGCCAATCATGTAACCCCGTGATTTGTAAATAGCCAATCATGTAACCCCGTGATTTGTAAATAGCCAATCATGTAATTGTGATTTGTAAATAGCCAATCATGTAATTGTGATTTGTAAATAGCCAATCATGTAACCCCGTGATTTGTAAATAGCCAATCATGTAACCCCGTGATTTTTAAAAAGCCAATCATGTAACCCCGTGATTTGTAAATAGCCAATCATGTAACCCTGTGATTTTTAAGTAGCCAATCATGTAATCCCGTGATTTGTAAATAGCCAATCATGTAACCCCGTGATTTGTAAATAGCCAATCATGTAACCCCGTGATTTGTACATAGTCAATCATGTAACCCCGTGATTTGTAAATAGCCAATCATGTAACCCCGTGATTTGTAAATAGCCAATCATGTAACTGTGATTTGTAAATAGCCAATCATGTAACTCCGTGATTTGTAAATAGCCAATCATGTAACCCCGTGATTTGTAAATAGCCAATCATGTAATTGTGATTTGTAAATAGCCAATCATGTAACTGTGATTTGTAAATAGCCAATCATGTAACTGTGATTTGTAAATAGCCAATCATGTAACTGTGATTTGTAAATAGCCAATCATGTAACCCCGTGATTTGTAAATAGCCAATCATGTAACCCCGTGATTTGTAAATAGCCAATCATGTAACTGTGATTTGTAAATAGCCAATCATGTAACCCCTTGATTTATAAATAGCCAATCATGTAATCCCGTGATTTGTAAATAGCCAATCATGTAACCCCGTGATTTGTAAATAGCCAATCATGTAACCCCGTGATTTGTAAATAGCCAATCATGTAACTGTGATTTGTAAATAGCCAATCATGTAACCCCTTGATTTATAAATAGCCAATCATGTAATCCCGTGATTTGTAAATAGCCAATCATGTAACCCCGTGATTTGTAGATAGCCAATCATGTAACCCCTTGATTTGTAAATAGCCAATCATGTAACCCCGTGATTTGTAAATAGCCAATCATGTAACTGTGATTTGTAAATAGCCAATCATGTAACCCCTTGATTTATAAATAGCCAATCATGTAATCCCGTGATTTGTAAATAGCCAATCATGTAACCCCGTGATTTTTAAATAGCCAATCATGTAACCCCGTGATTTGTAAATAGCCAATCATGTAACTCCGTGATTTTTAAATAGCCAATCATGTAACCCCGTGATTTTTAAAAAGCCAATCATGTAACCCCGTGATTTTTAAATAGCCAATCATGTAACCCCGTGATTTGTAAATAGCCAATCATGTAACCCCTTGATTTGTAAATAGCCAATCATGTAACCCCGTGATTTGTAAATAGCCAATCATGTAACCCTGTGATTTGTAAATAGCCAATCATGTAACCCCGTGATTTGTACATAGCCAATCATGTAACCCCGTGATTTGTAAATAGCCAATCATGTAATCCCCTGATTTATAAATAGCCAATCATGTAACCCCTTGATTTGTAAATAGCCAATCATGTAACCCCGTGATTTATAAATAGCCAATCATGTAACTGTGATTTGTAAATAGCCAATCATGTAACCCCGTGATTTGTAAATAGCCAATCATGTAACCCCGTGATTTGTAAATAGCCAAACATGTAACCCCTTGATTTGTAAATAGCCAATCATGTAACCCCGTGATTTTTAAATAGCCAATCATGTAAATGTGATTTGTAAATAGCCAATCATGTAACCCTGTGATTTGTAAATAGCCAATCATGTAACCCCGTGATTTGTAAATAGCCAATCATGTAACTATGTGATTTGTAAATAGCCAATCATGTAACCCCTTGATTTATAAATAGCCAATCATGTAACCCCGTGATTTGTAAATAGCCAATCATGTAACCCCTTGATTTATAAATAGCCAATCATGTAACCCCGTGATTTGTAAATAGCCAATCATGTAACCCCTTGATTTATAAATAGCCAATCATGTAACCCCGTGATTTGTAAATAGCCAATCATGTAATCCCCTGATTTATAAATAGCCAATCATGTAACCCCTTGATTTGTAAATAGCCAATCATGTAACCCCGTGATTTATAAATAGCCAATCATGTAACTGTGATTTGTAAATAGCCAATCATGTAACCCCGTGATTTGTAAATAGCCAATCATGTAACCCCGTGATTTGTAAATAGCCAAACATGTAACCCCTTGATTTGTAAATAGCCAATCATGTAACCCCGTGATTTTTAAATAGCCAATCATGTAAATGTGATTTGTAAATAGCCAATCATGTAACCCTGTGATTTGTAAATAGCCAATCATGTAACCCCGTGATTTGTAAATAGCCAATCATGTAACTATGTGATTTGTAAATAGCCAATCATGTAACCCCTTGATTTATAAATAGCCAATCATGTAACCCCGTGATTTGTAAATAGCCAATCATGTAACCCCTTGATTTATAAATAGCCAATCATGTAACCCCGTGATTTGTAAATAGCCAATCATGTAACCCCTTGATTTATAAATAGCCAATCATGTAACCCCGTGATTTGTAAATAGCCAATCATGTAACCCCGTGATTTGTAAATAGCCAATCATGTAACCCCGTGATTTGTAAATAGCCAATCATGTAACCCCGTGATTTGTAAATAGCCAATCATGTAACTATGTGATTTGTAAATAGCCAATCATGTAACCCCGTGATTTGTAAATAGCCAATCATGTAACCCCGTGATTTGTAAATAGCCAATCATGTAACCCCGTGATTTGTAGATAGCCAATCATGTAACCCCGTGATTTGTAAATAGCCAATCATGTAACCCCGTGATTTGTAAATAGCCAATCATGTAACCCCGTGATTTGTAAATAGCCAATCATGTAACCCCGTGATTTGTAAATAGCCAATCATGTAACCCCGTGATTTGTAAATAGCCAATCATGTAACCCGGTGATTTGTAAATAGCCAATCATGTAACTCTGTGATTTGTAAATAGCCAATCATGTAACTCCGTGATTTGTAAATAGCCAATCATGTAACTCCGTGATTTGTAAATAGCGAATCATGTAACCCCGTGATTTATAAATAGCCAATCATGTAACCCCGTGATTTGTAAATAGCCAATCATGTAACCCCGTGATTTGTAAATAGCCAATCATGTAACCCCGTGATTTGTAAATAGCCAATCATGTAACCCCGTGATTTGTAAATAGCCAATCATGTAACCCCGTGATTTATAAATAGCCAATCATGAAACCCCGTGATTAATAAATAGCCAATCATGTAACCCCGTGATTTGTAAATAGCCTATCAAGTAACCCCGTTATTTGTAAATAGCCAATCATGTAACCCCGTGATTTGTAAATAGCCAATCATGTAACCCCGTGATTTGTAAATAGCCAATCATGTAACCCCTTGATTTGTAAATAGCCAATCATGTAACTGTGATTTGTAAATAGCCAATCATGTAATCCCGTTATTTGTAAATAGCCAATCATGTAATCCCGAGATTTGTAAATAGCCAATCATGTAACCCCGTGATTTGTAAATAGCCAATCATGTAACTGTGATTTATAAATAGCCAATCATGTAACCCCGTGATTTATAAATAGCCAATCATGAAACCCCGTGATTAATAAATACCCAATCATGTAACCCCGTGATTTGTAAATAGCCAATCATGTAACCCCGTGATTTGTAAATAGCCAATCATGTAACCCCGTGATTTGTAAATAGCCAATCATGTAACCCCGTGATTTGTAAATAGCCAATCATGTAACCCCGTGATTTGTAAATAGCCAATCATGTCACCCCGTGATTTGTAAATAGCCAATCATGTAACTGTGATTTGTAAATAGCCAATCATGTAACCCCGTGATTTGTAAATAGCCAATCATGTAATCCTGTGATTTGTAAATAGCCAATCATGTAACCCCGTGATTTTTAAATAGCCAATCATGTAACCCCGTGATTTGTAAATAGCCAATCATGTAACTCCGTGATTTTTAAATAGCCAATCATGTAACCCCGTGATTTTTAAAAAGCCAATCATGTAACCCCGTGATTTTTAAATAGCCAATCATGTAACCCCGTGATTTGTAAATAGCCAATCATGTAACCCCTTGATTTGTAAATAGCCAATCATGTAACCCCGTGATTTGTAAATAGCCAATCATGTAACCCCGTGATTTGTAAATAGCCAATCATGTAACCCCGTGATTTGTACATAGCCAATCATGTAACCCCGTGATTTGTACATAGCCAATCATGTAACCCCGTGATTTGTAAATAGCCAATCATGTAACCCCGTGATTTGTAAATAGCCAATCATGTAACCCCTTGATTTGTAAATAGCCAATCATGTAACCCCGTGATTTATAAATAGCCAATCATGTAACCCCGTGATTTATAAATAGCCAATCATGTAACTGTGATTTGTAAATAGCCAATCATGTAACCCCGTGATTTGTAAATAGCCAATCATGTAACCCCGTGATTTGTAAATAGCCAATCATGTAACCCCGTGATTTGTAAATAGCCAATCATGTAACCCCGTGATTTGTAAATAGCCAAACATGTAACCCCTTGATTTGTAAATAGCCAATCATGTAACCCCGTGATTTTTAAATAGCCAATCATGTAAATGTGATTTGTAAATAGCCAATCATGTAACCCCGTGATTTGTAAATAGCCAATCATGTAACCCCTTGATTTGTAAATAGCCTATCAAGTAACCCCGTTATTTGTAAATAGCCAATCATGTAACCCCGTGATTTGTAAATAGCCAATCATGTAACCCCGTGATTTGTAAATAGCCAATCATGTAACCCCTTGATTTGTAAATAGCCAATCATGTAACTGTGATTTGTAAATAGCCAATCATGTAATCCCGTTATTTGTAAATAGCCAATCATGTAATCCCGAGATTTGTAAATAGCCAATCATGTAACCCCGTGATTTGTAAATAGCCAATCATGTAACTGTGATTTATAAATAGCCAATCATGTAACCCCGTGATTTATAAATAGCCAATCATGAAACCCCGTGATTAATAAATACCCAATCATGTAACCCCGTGATTTGTAAATAGCCAATCATGTAACCCCGTGATTTGTAAATAGCCAATCATGTAACCCCGTGATTTGTAAATAGCCAATCATGTAACCCCGTGATTTGTAAATAGCCAATCATGTAACCCCGTGATTTGTAAATAGCCAATCATGTAACTGTGATTTGTAAATAGCCAATCATGTAACCCCGTGATTTGTAAATAGCCAATCATGTAACCCCGTGATTTGTAAATAGCCAATCATGTAACTCCGTGATTTGTAAATAGCCAATCATGTAACCCCGTGATTTGTAAATAGCCAATCATGTAACCCCGTGATTTGTAAATAGCCACTCATGTAACCCCGTGATTTGTAAATAGCCAATCATGTAACCCCGTGATTTGTAAATAGCCAATCATGTAACCCCGTGATTTTTAAATAGCCAATATTGTAACCCCGTGATTTGTAAATAGCCAATCATTTAACCCCGTGATTTGTAAATAGCCAATCATGTAAACCCGTGATTTGTAAATAGCCAATCATGTAACCCCGTGATTTGTAAATAGCCAATCATGTAACTGTGATTTGTAAATAGCCAATCATGTAACCCCGTGATTTGTAAATAGCCAATCATGTAACCCCCTGATTTGTAAATAGCCAATCATGTAACCCCGTGATTTGTAAATAGCCACTCATGTAACCCCGTGATTTGTAAATAGCCAATCATGTAACCCCGTGATTTGTAAATAGCCAATCATGTAACCCCGTGATTTGTAAATAGCCAATCATGTAACCCCGTGATTTGTAAATAGCCAATCATGTAACCCCTTGATTTGTAAATAGCCAATCATGTAACCCCGTGATTTGTAAATAGCCAATCATGTAACCCCGTGATTTGTAAATAGCCAATCATGTAACCCCGTGATTTGTAAATAGCCAATCATGTAACCCCGTGATTTGTAAATAGCCAATCATGTAACCCCGTGATTTATAAATAGCCAATCATGTAACCCCGTGATTTGTAAATAGCCAATCATGTAACCCCTTGATTTATAAATAGCCAATCATGTAACCCCGTGATTTGTAAATAGCCAATCATGTAACCCCGTGATTTGTAAATAGCCAATCATGTAACCCCTTGATTTGTAAATAGCCAATCATGTAACCCCGTGATTTGTAAATAGCCAATCATGTAACCCCGTGATTTGTAAATAGCCAATCATGTAACCCCGTGATTTGTAAATAGCCAATCATGTAATTGTGATTTGTAAATAGCCAATCATGTAATTGTGATTTGTAAATAGCCAATCATGTAACCCCGTGATTTGTAAATAGCCAATCATGTAACCCCGTGATTTTTAAAAAGCCAATCATGTAACCCCGTGATTTGTAAATAGCCAATCATGTAACCCTGTGATTTTTAAGTAGCCAATCATGTAACCCCGTGATTTGTAAATAGCCAATCATGTAACTGTGATTTGTAAATAGCCAATCATGTAACCCCGTGATTTGTAAATAGCCAATCATGTAACCCCGTGATTTGTACATAGTCAATCATGTAACCCCGTGATTTGTAAATAGCCAATCATGTAACTGTAATTTGTAAATAGCCAATCATGTAACTCCGTGATTTGTAAATAGCCAATCATGTAACCCCGTGATTTGTAAATAGCCAATCATGTAATTGTGATTTGTAAATAGCCAATCATGTAACTGTGATTTGTAAATAGCCAATCATGTAACTGTGATTTGTAAATAGCCAATCATGTAACCCCTTGATTTGTAAATAGCCAATCATGTAACCCCGTGATTTGTAAATAGCCAATCATGTAACTGTGATTTGTAAATAGCCAATCATGTAACCCCTTGATTTATAAATAGCCAATCATGTAATCCTGTGATTTGTAAATAGCCAATCATGTAACCCCGTGATTTTTAAATAGCCAATCATGTAACCCCGTGATTTGTAAATAGCCAATCATGTAACTCCGTGATTTTTAAATAGCCAATCATGTAACCCCGTGATTTTTAAAAAGCCAATCATGTAACCCCGTGATTTTTAAATAGCCAATCATGTAACCCCGTGATTTGTAAATAGCCAATCATGTAACCCCGTGATTTGTAAATAGCCAATCATGTAACTCCGTGATTTTTAAATAGCCAATCATGTAACCCCGTGATTTGTAAATAGCCAATCATGTAACTCCGTGATTTTTAAATAGCCAATCATGTAACCCCGTGATTTTTAAAAAGCCAATCATGTAACCCCTTGATTTGTAAATAGCCAATCATGTAACCCCGTGATTTGTAAATAGCCAATCATGTAACCCTGTGATTTGTAAATAGCCAATCATGTAACCCCGTGATTTGTACATAGCCAATCATGTAACCCCGTGATTTGTACATAGCCAATCATGTAACCCCGTGATTTGTAAATAGCCAATCATGTAACCCCTTGATTTGTAAATAGCCAATCATGTAACCCCGTGATTTATAAATAGCCAATTATGTAACCCCGTGATTTATAAATAGCCAATCATGTAACTGTGATTTGTAAATAGCCAATCATGTAACCCCGTGATTTGTAAATAGCCAATCATGTAACCCCGTGATTTGTAAATAGCCAATCATGTAACCCCGTGATTTGTAAATAGCCAATCATGTAACCCCGTGATTTGTAAATAGCCAAACATGTAACCCCTTGATTTGTAAATAGCCAATCATGTAACCCCGTGATTTTTAAATAGCCAATCATGTAAATGTGATTTGTAAATAGCCAATCATGTAACCCCGTGATTTGTAAATAGCCAATCATGTAACCCCGTGATTTGTAAATAGCCAATCATGTAACCCCTTGATTTATAAATAGCCAATCATGTAACCCCGTGATTTGTAAATAGCCAATCATGTAACCCCGTGATTTGTAAATAGCCAATCATGTAACCCCGTGATTTGTAAATAGCCAATCATGTAACCCCGTGATTTGTAAATAGCCAATCATGTAACTATGTGATTTGTAAATAGCCAATCATGTAACCCCGTGATTTGTAAATAGCCAATCATGTAACCCCGTGATTTGTAAATAGCCAATCATGTAACCCCGTGATTTGTAGATAGCCAATCATGTAACCCCGTGATTTGTAAATAGCCAATCATGTAACCCCGTGATTTGTAAATAGCCAATCATGTAACCCCGTGATTTGTAAATAGCCAATCATGTAACCCGGTGATTTGTAAATAGCCAATCATGTAACTCTGTGATTTGTAAATAGCCAATCATGTAACTCCGTGATTTGTAAATAGCCAATCATGTAACTCCGTGATTTGTAAATAGCGAATCATGTAACCCCGTGATTTATAAATAGCCAATCATGTAACCCCGTGATTTGTAAATAGCCAATCATGTAACCCCGTGATTTGTAAATAGCCAATCATGTAACCCCTTGATTTGTAAATAGCCAATCATGTAACCCCTTGATTTGTAAATAGCCAATCATGTAACCCCGTGATTTATAAATAGCCAATCATGTAACCCCGTGATTTGTAAATAGCCAATCATGTAACCCCGTGATTTGTAAATAGCCAATCATGTAACCCCGTGATTTGTAAATAGCCAATCATGTAACCCCGTGATTTGTAAATAGCCAATCATGTAATTGTGATTTGTAAATAGCCAATCATGTAACCCCGTGATTTGTAAATAGCCAATCATGTAACCCCTTGATTTGTAAATAGCCAATCATGTAACCCCTTGATTTATAAATAGCCAATCATGTAATCCCGTGATTTGTAAATAGCCAATCATGTAACCCCGTGATTTTTAAATAGCCAATCATGTAACCCCGTGATTTTTAAAAAGCCAATCATGTAACCCTGTGATTTTTAAGTAGCCAATCATGTAACCCCGTGATTTGTAAATAGCCAATCATGTAACCCTGTGATTTTTAAGTAGCCAATCATGTAACCCCGTGATTTGTAAATAGCCAATCATGTAACCCCTTGATTTATAAAAAGCCAATCATGTAACCCCGTGATTTGTAAATAGCCAATCATGTAACTCCGTGATTTTTAAATAGCCAATCATGTAACCCCGTGATTTTTAAAAAGCCAATCATGTAACCCCGTGATTTTTAAATAGCCAATCATGTAACCCCGTGATTTGTAAATAGCCAATCATGTAACCCTGTGATTTTTAAGTAGCCAATCATGTAACCCCGTGATTTGTAAATAGCCAATCATGTAACCCTGTGATTTTTAAGTAGCCAATCATGTAACCCCGTGATTTGTAAATAGCCAATCATGTAACCCCTTGATTTGTAAATAGCCAATCATGTAACCCCGTGATTTGTAAATAGCCAATCATGTAACCCCGTGATTTGTAAATAGCCAATCATGTAACCCTGTGATTTGTAAATAGCCAATCATGTAACTGATTTGTAAATAGCCAATCATGTAACCCCCGTGATTTGTAAATAGCCAATCATGTCACCCCGTGATTTGTAAATAGCCAATCATGTAACCCCGTGACTTGTAAATAGCCAATCATGTAACCCCGTGATTTGTAAATAGCCAATCATGTAACTCCGTGATTTGTAAATAGCCAATCATGTAACCCCGTGATTTGTAAATAGCCAATCATGTAACCCCGTGATTTGTAAATAGCCAATCATGTAACCCCGTGATTTGTAAATAGCCAATCATGTAACTGTGATTTGTAAATAGCCAATCATGTAACCCCGTGATTTATAAATAGCCAATCATGTAACCCTGTGATTTGTAAATAGCCAATCATGTAACTCCGTGATTTGTAAATAGCCAATCATGTAACCCCGTGATTTGTAAATAGCCAATCATGTAACCCCGTGATTTGTAAATAGCCAATCATGTAACCCCGTGATTTGTAAATAGCCAATCATGTAACCCCGTGATTTATAAATAGCCAATCATGTAACCCTGTGATTTGTAAATAGCCAATCATGTAACTCCGTGATTTGTAAATAGCCAATCATGTAACCCCGTGATTTGTAAATAGCCAATCATGTAACCCCGTGATTTTTAAATAGCCAATCATGTAAATGTGATTTGTAAATAGCCAATCATGTAACCCTGTGATTTGTAAATAGCCAATCATGTAACCCCGTGATTTGTAAATAGCCAATCATGTAACCCCGTGATTTGCAAATAGCCAATCATGTAACCCTGTGATTTGTAAATAGCCAATCATGTAACCCCGTGATTTGCAAATAGCCAATCATGTAACCCTGTGATTTGTAAATAGCCAATCATGTAACCCCGTGATTTTTAAATAGCCAATCATGTAACTGTGATTTGTAAATAGCCAATCATGTAACCCCGCTATTTGTACATAGCCAATCATGTAACCCCGTGATTTGTAAATAGCCAATCATGTAACCCCGTGATTTGTAAATAGCCAATCATGTAACCCCGCTATTTGTACATAGCCAATCATGTAACCCCGTGATTTGTAAATAGCCAATCATGTAACCCCGTGATTTGCAAATAGCCAATCATGTAACCCTGTGATTTGTAAATAGCCAATCATGTAACCCCGCTATTTGTACATAGCCAATCATGTAACCCCGTGATTTGTAAATAGCCAATCATGTAACCCCGTGATTTATAAATAGCCAATCATGTAAATGTGATTTGTAAATAGCCAATCATGTAACCCCGTGATTTGTAAATAGCCAATCATGTAACCCCGTGATTTGTAAATAGCCAATCATGTAACCCCGCGATTTGTAAATAGCCAATCATGTAACTCCGTGATTTGTAAATAGCCAATCATGTAACCCCGTGATTTATAAATAGCCAATCATGTAACCCCGTGATTTGTAAATAGCCAATCATGTAACCCCGTGATTTGTAAATAGCCAATCATGTATCCCCGTGATTTATAAATAGCCAATCATGTAACCCCGTGATTTGTAAATAGCCAATCATGTAACCCCGTGATTTGTAAATAGCCAATCATGTAACCCCGTGATTTGTAAATAGCCAATCATGTAACCCCGTGATTTGTAAATAGCCAATCATGTAACCCCGTGATTTGTAAATAGCCAATCATGTAACCCCGTGATTTGTAAATAGCCAATCATGTAACCCCGTGATTTGTAAATAGCCAATCATGTAACCCCGTGATTTGTAAATAGCCAATCATGTAACCCCGAGATTTGTAAATAGCCAATCATGTAACCCCGTGATTTGTAAATAGCCAATCATGTAACTGTGATTTGTAAATAGCCAATCATGTAACCCCGTGATTTGTAAATAGCCAATCATGTAACCCCGTGATTTGTACATAGTTAATCATGTAACCCCGTGATTTGTAAATAGCCAATCATGTAACCCCGTGATTTGTACATAGTTAATCATGTAACCCTGTGATTTGTAAATAGCCAATCATGTAACCCCGTGATTTGTAAATAGCCAATCATGTAACCCCGAGATTTGTAAATAGCCAATCATGTAACCCCGTGATTTGTAAATAGCCAATCATGTAACCCCGTGATTTGTAAATAGCCAATCATGTAACCCCGTGATTTGTAAATAGCCAATCATGTAACCCCGTGATTTGTAGATAGCCAATCATGTAACCCCGTGATTTGTAAATAGCCAATCATGTAACCCCGTGATTTGTAAATAGCCAATCATGTAACCCGGTGATTTGTAAATAGCCAATCATGTAACCCCGTGATTTGTAGATAGCCAATCATGTAACTGTGATTTGTAAATAGCCAATCATGTAACCCCGTGATTTATAAATAGCCAATCATGTAACCCTGTGATTTGTAAATAGCCAATCATGTAACTCCGTGATTTGTAAATAGCCAATCACGTAACCCCGTGATTTGTAAATAGCCAATCATGTAACCCCGTGATTTGTAAATAGCCAATCATGTAACCCCGTGATTTGTAGATAGCCAATCATGTAACTGTGATTTGTAAATAGCCAATCATGTAACCCCGTGATTTATAAATAGCCAATCATGTAACCCTGTGATTTGTAAATAGCCAATCATGTAACTCCGTGATTTGTAAATAGCCAATCATGTAACCCCGTGATTTGTAAATAGCCAATCATGTAACCCCGTGATTTGTAAATAGCCAATCATGTAACCCCGTGATTTGTAAATAGCCAATCATGTAACCCCGTGATTTATAAATAGCCAATCATGTAACCCTGTGATTTGTAAATAGCCAATCATGTAACTCCGTGATTTGTAAATAGCCAATCATGTAACCCCGTGATTTGTAAATAGCCAATCATGTAACCCCGTGATTTTTAAATAGCCAATCATGTAAATGTGATTTGTAAATAGCCAATCATGTAACCCTGTGATTTGTAAATAGCCAATCATGTAACCCCGTGATTTGCAAATAGCCAATCATGTAACCCTGTGATTTGTAAATAGCCAATCATGTAACCCCGTGATTTTTAAATAGCCAATCATGTAACTGTGATTTGTAAATAGCCAATCATGTAACCCCGCTATTTGTACATAGCCAATCATGTAACCCCGTGATTTGTAAATAGCCAATCATGTAACCCCGTGATTTGTAAATAGCCAATCATGTAACCCCGCTATTTGTACATAGCCAATCATGTAACCCCGTGATTTGTAAATAGCCAATCATGTAACCCCGTGATTTGCAAATAGCCAATCATGTAACCCTGTGATTTGTAAATAGCCAATCATGTAACCCCGCTATTTGTACATAGCCAATCATGTAACCCCGTGATTTGTAAATAGCCAATCATGTAACCCCGTGATTTATAAATAGCCAATCATGTAAATGTGATTTGTAAATAGCCAATCATGTAACCCCGTGATTTGTAAATAGCCAATCATGTAACCCCGTGATTTGTAAATAGCCAATCATGTAACCCCGCGATTTGTAAATAGCCAATCATGTAACTCCGTGATTTGTAAATAGCCAATCATGTAACCCCGTGATTTATAAATAGCCAATCATGTAACCCCGTGATTTGTAAATAGCCAATCATGTAACCCCGTGATTTGTAAATAGCCAATCATGTATCCCCGTGATTTATAAATAGCCAATCATGTAACCCCGTGATTTGTAAATAGCCAATCATGTATCCCCGTGATTTATAAATAGCCAATCATGTAACCCCGTGATTTGTAAATAGCCAATCATGTAACCCTGTGATTTGTAAATAGCCAATCATGTAACCCCGTGATTTGTAAATAGCCAATCATGTAACCCCGTGATTTGTAAATAGCCAATCATGTAACCCCGTGATTTGTAAATAGCCAATCATGTAACCCCGTGATTTGTAAATAGCCAATCATGTAACCCCGAGATTTGTAAATAGCCAATCATGTAACCCCGTGATTTGTAAATAGCCAATCATGTAACTGTGATTTGTAAATAGCCAATCATGTAACCCCGTGATTTGTAAATAGCCAATCATGTAACCCCGTGATTTGTACATAGTTAATCATGTAACCCCGTGATTTGTAAATAGCCAATCATGTAACCCCGTGATTTGTACATAGTTAATCATGTAACCCTGTGATTTGTAAATAGCCAATCATGTAACCCCGTGATTTGTAAATAGCCAATCATGTAACCCCGTGATTTGTAAATAGCCAATCATGTAACCCCGTGATTTGTAAATAGCCAATCATGTAACCCGGTGATTTGTAAATAGCCAATCATGTAACTCCGTGATTTGTAAATAGCCAATCATGTAACCCCGTGATTTGTAAATAGCCAATCATGTAACCCCGTGATTTGTAAATAGCCAATCATGTAACCCCGTGATTTGTAAATAGCCAATCATGTAACCCCGTGATTTGTAAATAGCCAATCATGTAACCCGGTGATTTGTAAATAGCCAATCATGTAACTCCGTGATTTGTAAATAGCCAATCATGTAACCCCGTGATTTGTAAATAGCCAATCATGTAACTCCGTGATTTGTAAATAGCCAATCATGTAACCCCGTGATTTATAAATAGCCAATCATGTAACCCCGTGATTTTTAAATAGCCAATCATGTAAATGTGATTTGTAAATAGCCAATCATGTAACCCCGTGATTTGTAAATAGCCAATCATGTAACCCCGTGATTTGTAAATAGCCAATCATGTAACTCCGTGATTTGTAAATAGCCAATCATGTAACCCCGTGATTTATAAATAGCCAATCATGTAACCCCGTGATTTGTAAATAGCCAATCATGTAACCCCGTGATTTGTAAATAGCCAATCATGTAACCCCGTGATTTGTAAATAGCCAATCATGTAACCCTGTGATTTGTAAATAGCCAATCATGTAACCCTGTGATTTATAAATAGCCAATCATGTAACCCCGTGATTTGTAAATAGCCAATCATGTAACCCCGTGATTTATAAATAGCCAATCATGTAACCCCGTGATTTGTAAATAGCCAATCATGTAACCCCGTGATTTGTAAATAGCCAATCATGTAACCCCGTGATTTGTAAAAAGCCAATCATGTAACCCCGTGATTTGTAAATAGCCAATCATGTAACTGTGATTTGTAAATAGCCAATCATGTAACTGTGATTTGTAAATAGCCAATCATGTAACTCCGTGATTTGTAAATAGCCAATCATGTAACCCCGTGATTTGTAAATAGCCAATCATGTAACCCCGTGATTTGTAAAAAGCCAATCATGTAACCCCGTGATTTGTAAATAGCCAA
Organism: Leptodactylus fuscus; assembly: GCF_031893055.1. Lineage (NCBI taxonomy): Eukaryota > Metazoa > Chordata > Amphibia > Anura > Leptodactylidae > Leptodactylus > Leptodactylus fuscus. Next base: position 33,873 of record NW_027441011.1, read on the forward strand.
TCATGTAACTCCATGATTTGTAAATAGCCAATCATGTAACTCCGTGATTTGTAAATAGCCAATCATGTAACTGTGATTTGTAAATAGCCAATCATGTAACTGTGATTTGTAAATAGCCAATCATGTAACCCCGTGATTCGTAAATAGCCAATCATGTAACCCCGTGATTTGTAAATAGCCAATCATGTAACCCCGTGATTTGTAAATAGCCAATCATGTAATCCCGTGATTTGTAAATAGCCAATCATGTAACTGTGATTTGTAAATAGCCAATCATGTAACTGTGATTTGTAAATAGCCAATCATGAAACCCCGTGATTTGTAAATAGCCAATCATGTAACCCCCTGATTTGTAAATAGCCAATCATGTATCCCCGTGATTTGTAAATAGCCAATCATGTAACCCTGTGATTTGTAAATAGCCAATCATGTAACCCCGTGATTTGTAAATAGCCAATCATGTAACCCTGTGATTTGTAAATAGCCAATCATGTAACTGTGACTTGTAAATAGCCAATCATGTAACCCTGTGATTTGTAAATAGCCAATCATGTAACTGTGACTTGTAAATAGCCAATCATGTAACCCTGTGATTTGTAAATAGCCAATCATGTAACCCCGCTATTTGTAAATAGCCAATCATGTAACCCCGTGATTTGTACATAGTCAATCATGTAACCCCGTGATGGCGGTATAGGGCTACCGGATGTCAAGGAATATTACTAAGCAGTAAATGTTGGATTGTACTGGCCACTCCCAAAACAAATCCTATTATCTTTTCACTCTCTCTAAATACTTTTGGCCCCTCCACATTCGCTGACTTATGGCTAAACCGGGTCACAAGTCCAAGAATATGGATCAACTGTTCCTTGGAGCTGCTGAAACTTGGAGCTTACTCTCGGACTCCTTGGTACCTGATATCTCACCTCTCACCCCAATAGCTACTCTCCCTTTTTGGTATAACAAACCTGGAAATAATCCAGAAACCCTTTGGCATAAACACAGTTACTATGAAATATTTGATAATTTGAATGATGAAGATATCCCGGACGTAACTAAACTAATCTCTTTGACATTTTTAGAGTCTGTTAGAGTTTAGCCTGTGCTGGTAGTACCATATAGGCCCGAAGCCCGTGTTAGTAGTACCATATAGGCCCGAAGCCTGTGCTAGTAGTACCATATAGGCCCGAAGCCCGTGTTAGTAGTACCATATAGGCCCGAAGCCCGTGTTAGTAGTACCATATAGGCCCGAAGCCTGTGCTAGTAGTACCATATAGGCCCGAAGCCTGTGTTAGTAGTACCATATAGGCCCGAAGCCTGTGCTAGTTTTACCATATAGGCCCGAAGCCTGTGCTAGTAGTACCATATAGGCCCGAAGCCTGTGTTAGTAGTACCATATAGGCCCGAAGCCTGTGTTAGTAGTACCTGTCTGACCCCTTAGATGGAACCATCAAGGGCGACCGGAGCATCTAAGAAGGATTAACCCTTGTGGCTCCCCTATACTGTGATTGGTGGAGCTGATATGCTGCTATGACATCCCAGGCCTGAGCTAGGCTCCCTGGTTTGCCCACTTTACTTCTCTCTCCTGATTGGCTGGCTGTCAGCCGGAATACACGGTATTACATTAGTACTGCAGCCTATTCCGTCAGGGATCAGAAGACCCCATGATCTTATCAGGTTCGTTTCATGTAACCAACAAAATCCAGTTACAGACGTGTCCCCTCTCTATAGCGTGTGAAGAAATCCATGTCATTCCATTAGGCATTCACCTGTACTAGTCTGATTTATTTCTCCTCCTCATATAGCACCAACATATTCCGCAGCGCTTCTCAGACATTGTCAGTCCCTGTCCCATAAAGAGTTCCCAATGGAAGTTCCCTGTCAGTGGGGGAGGAGCCGGAGTACTCACATGAGATCATGGGGTACAGAACATACAAACTCCTTGCAGATTTTGTCCTTGGTCGGATTCAAACCCAGGTCTTCAATGATAAATGTAACACACTTTGTATCCAACATGATGAACAAGCGTGAACGAAAAGTCATATGTAGCCGTCAGCCAGCTCCAGTTGCCTGTTTTGGGGTCAGAAAGGAGGCGTAAAGGAGGCATTATAGGGGTTGCCACTGGAAGACGATGGGGTTAATTTTGCCTGGGGCCACACTTTGTGTAAAATCGTCCCTGCCCTCATACCAGCACCTGTATATACATTGTAGTGACTGGTAGGTTCCCCAGGGCAGGGATAGTCCTGCTGGCTCTTTGGTGACCTGCAGAATATGTTGGCGCTTCCCTGGCTATTCCCTCACCTCTGTCATTGATTTTCCACTACATCCATCTCTTACACCTTTGTTTCCGTCTCCTCCACAAATAGTTAATCTCAGCTCTATTTGTGTGACTGACACCTTTCCTTACAATCTAGTCTGGGGCAGGTTCTTTCTTCCTATATATTTCCACCCTCACCTGAGTGCTTGCTATTTCCTCTCAGTGTGTGCTTGGCTCTATACTGTTACTGTTTGTATTTACATTTCTGACCTTTGTCTTTATTGTGACGACTCTCTTGGACTTTGATTCTGTACTGTGTTGCTTGATTTTTTCCAACCCCCGTAGCTAGCAGACCTCCTGTTTGTTGTTGTATTGTCTTGTCTGCGTTCTGTATATCATAGGAAGGTTCTGCTGCCCAGTTGTCCTCTGCTGCCTAGGGCAATGAGACAAGTAGGCAGAGACTTTTTCCAGCCCCCATAGCTAGCGGACCTCCCGTTTGTTGTTGTATTGTCTGGTCTGCATTCTGTGTTATCACCTATATCATAAGAAGGTTCTGCTGCCCAGTTGTCCTCTGCTGCCTAGGGCAGTGAGGCAAGTAGGCAGGGACAGGGGGGGTTCAGCTTAAGACTCACTGTTTTGTTGTTACCCTCCTCCTAGTTTTTATCAGTAGCTACAGGGGAATTGCTCTTCTAGAAATTCCCTTACACACAGTTGTTTGTAGAGCTTTGTTAGTGGCTATATACTGGAGCGCACAATGGGTGGTGGTGATATACCTTCATTCTTTTGTGAGCGACGTATTAGAGAGATCACGTGTTTCTAATGTAGCGGCATGCTGGTCCACTCTTACCACTATGCAGGCTCCTGTATTCTTTATTTATCATTTATTTTCTGTTTATTTCATTATTTGTAAATGCACCATTGTATATCGGATGTTTGTAGAGCGTTGTTAGTGGGTATATACTGGAGCGCACAATGGGTGGTGGTGATATACCTTCATTCTTTTGTGAGCGACGTATTAGGGGGATCACGTGTTTCTAATGTAGCGGCATGCTGGTCCACTCTTCCCACTGTGTAGAGCGTTGTTAGTGGGTATATACTGGAGCGCACAATGGGTGGTGGTGATATACCTTCATTCTTTTGTGAGCGACGTATTAGGGGGATCACATGTTTCTAATGTAGCGGCATGCTGGTCCACTCTTACCACTGTGTAGAGCGTTGTTAGTGGCTATATACTGGAGCGCACAATGGGTGGTGGTGATATACCTTCATTCTTTTGTGAGCGACGTATTAGGGGGATCACGTGTTTCTAATGTAGCGGCATGCTGGTCCACTCTTACCACTGTGTAGAGCGTTGTTAGTGGCTATATACTGGAGCGCACAATGGGTGGTGGTGATATACCTTCATTCTTTTGTGAGCGACGTATTAGGGGGATCACGTGTTTCTAATGTAGCGGCATGCTGGTCCACTCTTCCCACTGTGTAGAGCGTTGTTAGTGGGTATATACTGGAGCGCACAATGGGTGGTGGTGATATACCTTCATTCTTTTGTGAGCGACGTATTAGGGGGATCACGTGTTTCTAATGTAGCGGCATGCTGGTCCACTCTTACCACTATACAGGCTCCTGTAATCTTTACTAGGTGCGTATTCTTTATTTGTCATTTATTTTTAGTATTTGTCAATGTTACTTTTATTTTCGTAAGGGAATTGCTAGATAAGCAATACTCCAATAGCTGCTGGTGAATCCTAGGGGGAGGGGCACGACAAGATAGTGAGTCTGAAGCTGAACCCCACTTTCTGTCTCTTCCTACTTGCCTGACCTGTCCTAAGTGACAGGCGACAACTGGGTGGTAAAACTCTACCTAGATATAGGTGATGACAGAGAACACAGACAAGACAAACAACAACAAAAGGGAGGTCCCTCGTGGGCAGGGCCCTCTATCCCACTGTGTCATTGTTAGTATTATATCTACCTGTATATTCTGTGTACTGTATGTAACCCCCAAATGCAACGCTCCATGGAATTAATGGTGCAATATGAATAAATAATAAAATTGCAGTACAGAATAGAAAGCCAAGAGAATAATCAAAGGTTAAGCCAGAGATCAATTATATGAGTTCAGGTTATAAATCAGCAAGAGTAACAGCCAGCAAGTACAAGGCAATAGCAAGCACCAAAGGGAATGTGGAAGACCCCTCCCCAGATTAACTATTAGAGGAGTGGAGGACAACCAAGGTGAAGGAACTAGAAGCTTTATTAGAATGGCCCAATAGGTATTTGGCATTGCCAAAGCAAGTAGAGTGGGTGGGATTGGGGTGAGGGAGGGCATGGAGTGGGTGGATGGGGGGGGATTGTGGGTGGTTTAGGGTACAATAGTCTTTGGGGTCCCATTGTTCTAGACATTTGGTGGCAGGTGGACAATGGACATGTGGTGAGTGTTGGGTATAAGCAGAGGTAGGGTGGGTGATTTGGGGTATAATTGTCCCATTGTGTGAAGTGTTACTCCCTGTAACTCATAGATTGTAAGCTCTTGTGAGCAGGCCCCTCAGACCCATTGTGTAAAGTGACGATTTCTTTGTAATGCCTCTTTTTGTCTATACTTGAACCCTACAAATTGTACAGCACTAGGGGCCACACGGTGGCTCAGTGGTTAGCACTGCAGCCTTGCAGCACTGGAGTCCTTGGTTCGAATCACATCAAGGGCAAAAAACCATCTGCAAGGCGTTTGTATGTTCAGCCTGTGTTTGCATGGATTTCCATCCCATACTCCAAAAAGCATACTGATAGGGAAAAATGTACAGCGTGGGGCTCACAATCTACATTAAAACAAAACTGTACAGCGCTGCGGAATATGTTGGCCCTATATAAATAAAATGTATTATTATTATTACTGAAAAAAAATAATGGAATGAAATCTGTTACTGAAAATATGAGATGGAATCTGATACTAACAAGGGCAGAACCAAACTGCACCTGAGAGAACGTCCCGATATGTCCCTACGCGTTTCAGAGTACGCCCTGTATTACCCTGGTTGGGTTGCCTATATATACTGTATATATATATAGGTGACTCTGACACTTCCTGTTGTGTTGGTATTGTGTTCTGTTTATCCGAATACAGCCTGGACACCTAGGAGACTTCTCTGCTAGAGATCTTCTTCAGTTCCTTGGAACTTTACCTGCTGGCTGCCAGCTCACTATAGCTCTAATACAGCTCCTGAACGTCTACAGTCTTCTACTTGTTATTTGCTCATCTGATCTTGGACTATTACCTCAGCCCCCCTGTGGGCTCCCCACCTGCTGTCTCCAGCCTCCTCTGCATTACCCGATGATGGGACTCCTGATCCTGTGCCACTAGTACCGTGACACAAGATATCAATAAACCTGAAGAAAGATCAGAACTGTCCATCACCCCAGAAGAAGAAAGATCAGAACTGTCCATCACCCCAGAAGAAGAAAGATCAGAACTGTCCATCACCCCAGAAGAAGAAAGATCAGAACTGTCCATCACCCCAGAAGAAGAAAGATCAGAACTGTCCATCACCCCAGAAGAAGAAAGATCAGAACTGTCCATCACCCCAGAAGAAGAAAGATCAGAACTGTCCAACGCCTCAGAAGAAGAAAGATCAGAACTGTCCAACACCTCAGAAGAAGAAAGATCAGAACTGTCCAACACCTCAGAAGAAGAAAGATCAGAACTGTCCAACGCCTCAGAAGAAGAAAGATCAGAACTGTCCATCACCCCAGAAGAAGAAAGATCAGAACTGTCCAACGCCTCAGAAGAAGAAAGATCAGAACTGTCCATCACTCCAGAAGAAGAAAGATCAGAACTGTCCAACGCCTCAGAAGAAGAAAGATCAGAACTGTCCATCACCCCAGAAGAAGAAAGATCAGAACTGTCCATCACCCCAGAAGAAGAAAGATCAGAACTGTCCATCACCCCAGAAGAAGAAAGGCCAGAACTGCCCAACACCCCAGAAATAGAGCCAGGGCAACCCAAACAACGAAAATCTCAAACCCAGATATAGTCCTGATCATAGACTCCAATGGCAAGTACATTAATACAAGAAAGCTCTTCCCACGGCAAAAAGTCAAGAAAATCCACGGCCCAACCATTGAGAAAGCTAATACCATCATTTGAAACCCCTATTCTGCAAATACCTGCTCCATGTCCATCGCAACACCACCAACATGGCCTGCAGGGCAGAGCTAGGCAGACTCCCCCTATGGCTCACCATACAGAAGAGGGCGCTAGCTTTCCAGGCACACATCCAGGGGAGCGACTCCTACCACCACCAAGCATGGCTAAGCCACCGGAGCAAACCAGACACTCACCAACCAAACAGCAGCCAACCACCAAACCAAAAACTCCAACAGATGATAACCAAGGCCGAAATAAAGGCGACCACAGAGGCAAACAGAGAGCGGTACATTGAAGAATGGAGAAACGAAATAAATAACTCCAAGAAACTCACCAATGTGTACCAATCCCTACAAAGGGACTACACCATGGCCACCTACCTGGAGAGAATACGCCACCCCAAGCACAGACAGACCCTGAGCCGATACAGACTGAGCGCCCACAACCTAGAGATAGAGACGGGGCGATACAGGCAGACGTACAAGCCACGGGAGAAGAGACTGTGCCAGCACTGTGACCAGGGGGCCCTAGAAGACCAGACCCACTGCCTGCTACACTGCACCAAATACTCAGCTGTGAGGGCCGTCTACTACCAAAGACTCTCTGCCCACATCCCAGACTGGGAGAAGAGGAAACTCTACATCCTACTGGGAGAAGAAGAGGCCACTGTGGAGATCGCTGCCCAATACGTGTCCAGCTGTCACCAAACCAGAGGAAGATGAGACTCCACGGACTGTTATACCCCAAACCACCCGCCCCAACCCCCCCATACCCACCACTCCCCCCCCTCCCCCAATGCCAAATATCTATTCGGATGTACCAATAAAGCTTGTTTGATTTATATATATTGTAAATGCGTGTGCTTGGGGCTGGTTGTCAGGCAAGTAAAACACGTGGAGATCGGTCCTTAGGTTCACACTGGTGCTTGTTTTATTGGGTGCAATTCACAAAGTTCAACACAAACGGCTTTCTTCAGCAAAAAGGAAACATAAAACAAAAAGGCTTACGTCAGCCACAAGGCCGTACAGTCCACAATTCTGCAAGCTGACACTTGTAGTTCTCCACACACACAGAGTCTTTGGGTCCTTCTCAACAGCAGCAGCAACCAGGAAAATGAGACACCCCAAACTGTTGGACAGGGTTTAAAGGGGTTGTCCCATCACAAGGATCCTATCTATACTGCTTGTTAAAGGGGTTGTCCCATCACAAGGATCCTATCTATACTGCTTCTTAAAGGGGTTGTCCCATCACAAGGATCCTATCTATACTGCTTCTTAAAGGGGTTGTCCCATCACAAGGATCCTATCTATACTGCTAGTTAAAGGGGTTGTCCCATCACAAGGATCCTATCTATACTGCTTGTTAAAGGGGTTGTCCCATCACAAGGATCCTATCTATACTGCTTGTTAAAGGGGTTGTCCCATCACAAGGATCCTATCTATACTGCTAGTTAAAGGGGTTGTCGCATCACAAGGATCCTATCTATACTGCTAGTTAAAGGGGTTGTCCCATCACAAGGATCCTATCTATACTGCTAGTTAAAGGGGTTGTCCCATCACAAGGATCCTATCTATACTGCTTGTTAAAGGGGTTGTCCCATCACAAGGATCCTATCTATACTGCTTGTTAAAGGGGTTGTCCCATCACAAGGATCCTATCTATACTGCTAGTTAAAGGGGTTGTCGCATCACAAGGATCCTATCTATACTGCTTGTTAAAGGGGTTGTCCCATCACAAGGATCCTATCTATACTGCTTGTTAAAGGGGTTGTCCCATCACAAGGATCCTATCTATACTGCTTGTTAAAGGGGTTGTCCCATCACAAGGATCCTATCTATACTGCTTGTTAAAGGGGTTGTCCCATCACAAGGATCCTATCTATACTGCTTGTTAAAGGGGTTGTCCCATCACAAGGATCCTATCTATACTGCTTGTTAAAGGGGTTGTCCCATCACAAGGGTCCTATCTATACTGCTTGTTAACGTGGATGTAAGACTTTTCCTAAATACACTGCTTCAGCAGAACTGCTTTGTTTCTCCACTAGATTACTTTATTCATTTTTTTGGAACACCTCCCTGACTTATCTGGTCATAAGTCAAGTGATGTATCTGCTGCCCTGAGGGGGGAGGGAAGAGGGGCTAAGTGCACGGGAGCCAGCCTGGAGGGTGGTAGTTTACCCTTTGGGGGGAAGGGGCCGCCAATACAGACCCGGCATCCGCTGTAATAGAGAGGCCCTGCGTGCACGCTCATAGATGGTGAGACCAGTCTAGCCTTCACAATGCGAATACAGAGCCGGCATCCGCTGTAATAGAGAGGCAGATGCCGGGGAGTGTAGACGCCAGCACAGATGCCAGAAACATCACTATGCTATTCCGGGGGGGGCGGAGGAGTATATGTGCATCTGTGCTGGCGTCTACACTCCCCGGCATACGCCTCTCTATTACAGCGGATACCGGGTCTGTATTCACATATGCAAAGCCAAGTGGCGAGATGCCGCTGGCCCTGTGTGCACGCTCATAGATGGTGAGACCAGTCTAGCCTTCACAATGTGAATACAGACCCGGCATCCGCTGTAATAGAGAGAGGTGGATGTTGGGTCTGTATTTGCATAGTGAAGGCTAGACTGGTCTATGACCGTGCACACAGGGCCAGCGGCATCTCGCCTCTTGGCTTTGCATATGTGACCTCGCCCACCAATGACGCAACCAAGCCGGAAGACAGAAGATTTTACAACAACGAAGACTGGTGAGTATGCGACGTGGGAATACCCCTTTAAGGCTCCCACTGCTGCTATTACAAAACCCCGGGATAGAGCTTCGGGCCCGGGTCTACAATCAAACCCCAAAACCTGGACATGGATTAATCGCTCACCAAGTGGGGAGGAGCCATCTCAATGGGATATATCTCCCCTCCACAACCATTCCCACTGCCTGCCTACAAAATATATGTATTAGAGATGAGCGAAGGCCGTTCCATCGAATATCATGGCGTTCTATGTATTCGTTCACAATCGAATACTAGGCCGCATACGCAGTAACAATTCGTGTCCCCTCCCACCTTCCCTGGCGTGTTTTTTGCCCCAATAACTGTGCAGAGGAGGTGGGACATGAACTACGACAACAGAAGCAGTGAAAAATATTGAAAAAACCCATTGGCTGCCGAAAAGATGTGACCTCCTATTCATAAGAACGGCCGCCGCCCTATTCGCCTTTTTAGCGGTCAGACATAGGGAGAGAAAGACATCTGCTGAGGGCGAGATAGCGATTAGCTTCAGATAGGCAAGAACTAAAGAAGAAAACCAGCCGCTCAGAGCTATACACTGCAGGGACATCAGTCCAGCGTTCCCCGGACGGTGGAGAACAGGGACACACAACAGATACAACTTCATATATAGCCGAGAAACAGCGTTCATTGTTGGCTGTCCGCACACGGAATAGCAGAATACACAGCAGTGACTACATCATATAGAGCTGGAAAAAGCCTGGAATTTTAGGGGGGCCTGAAAAATAGCAGCAATTCACTGCATTTCCAAGTTCATATATGTTAGGATTGTGCAGTAACTGCGGCCATGATCTGGGTGTCGCTGTCTTTTCCTCTGCACAGTCCAGGTTTGCAAGGGTTAATCTGCCTTGCAACAGCCGGGTGTGGTCGAGTCTTTGATGGACTGGTGTGTCGACCAATGGACGCTCGGATTGGGTAGCTGGGCTATTTGCTGGTGACCGCCCCTTGCCTATATAAGGGGGCGCTAGTCTGGACGCCCAGCGCTCTATGATCACATTCTGAAACCTGAAAGTTTGCGTGCGTGCGTGCGTGCGTGCGTGCGTGCGTGCGTGCGTGCGTGCGTGCGTGCGTGCGTGCGTGCGTGCGTGCGTGCGTGTGTTCCAGCCTGTAAACATTAATTGCCCTAGTTAGTAAATTACCCCTGAGGTAGCAATGCCACTGTTAGTCAGGTAGCATGCTGCCTTGTATGTGTGTGGTAGAACTCAGTAGGGTTAGCTAGCATTACTTCTCAGACAGGGTGACTGGCAGTGGGCTTGGCAGTAGTTACCTGGGTGGTTGGGTGGAACAACTACACACAGGGTTTCCTTGGTCTCTGGCTTGTCCTGGAGTTCAGGCTAGCCAGTTTGGTTATTTGTGCGGCTGCTCTGACCGCACAGGACTCTGTGATTGGTAACAGAGCAAACCTGGTTGTTTCATTTACTTGGCAGTGACATCAACTATCAGACACTGTTCACACCAGGTCTTTAGCAGTCAGTAGCCCAGAGGGCTCCGCAGGGTTTTTCAGTTGTTCAGGTTTTTTTTATAAATCCTGCTGACCATAACAGTATCATAGAGCTCGAGCCCCGCCGCAATAATGACTTTGTCTTCACAATTGGCGAGTCTTGTCAATAGTCTGAACACACGCCTGGGAGCGGTGGAGCAACACTTGCAGCAATCTCCACCAGGTGCCCCAATTAATTTTTCTGACCTATCTCAAGGGTTAGTTCAGGCTATGGCTCAGTTGGTTGGTAGTCTGCCGACCCCTGTGCCGTCACCGTGTCCTCTCCTGCCTCCGGAGCGGTATGCGGGTGAGCCGCAGGGATGTCGGGGAATCATTCACCAGTGTAAAACTTACATTGAAGCCTGTCCCAGTCTCTTCCCAGATGAGAAATCTAAAGTGGCCTTTGTGGTTTCCTTGCTCACTGGGAGAGCCTTGGCCTGGGTCACCCCGTTAAAAGAATGGGACGCAGCGGACTTGGCTACACTAGCCGCGAGGTATGAAGCACTACGCCTGGTGTTTCATGGCCCAGTGCCCCAGTTCACCTATATCTCACAGCTCTTACGTTTAAAGCAAGGCCAGAGCTCGGTAGCGGACTTTGCTATCGAGTTTCGAACCTTGGCATCTGAGCTGGATTGGCCAGATAAAGTACTGGTGTTAATCTTTTGGGAAGGTTTGTCCTCAAATATAAAGGATGAAATAGCAGGCCGAAAGCCTTCTACCTCCCTCTCTGCCCTAATAAATTCAGCTACTCGTGTGGATACACAGTTGTCTGATAGGAGAGTGGAGCAGGGGCTCGAGCGTAATCTTATGTCACAGAGGGGGGTCATAAAATCTACCACTGCCTCGCCTGTTGTGGAGTCCACGGAACCTATGGACACCTCCCGTGCTTCCATTCTTGGTGGCAGCAGGAGTAGGAAAATCAAGGGGGTGATTTGTTACCGTTGCAACAGGCCAGGGCATATTGCTCCTCAATGCTCGACCCCACTGGAAAAGAAAGCTAGCCAAGTGTCCATCGGGGGTGGGTTACTTGGTACACAAAAGTCCATTTCCCAGTAGCCCTTAAGCTGGGTAATGGTTGGGTAAATACTAGAGCAATGATAGACTCTGGGGCCATGGGGAATTTCATGTCAGCCAGATTCGCCCAGCAGAATGGTGTGCCCATGAGAGCTCTTAAGACCCCCATAAACATTACGATGGTAGACGGGTCTCAGATTCGGCCGCAGTTCCGATTTGAGACGCCACCGTTGCTTCTGCGGAGTAAAACACTGCATACAGAGAAGCTCTCTTCACATCTTGGAGGGCTTAACTGATGCAGTAATGCTAGGCCTCCCATGGCTACGCCGACACTCACCAGTCATAGACTGGAGGCAAGGGGAGATTATTAAGTGGAGTCCTGAGTGCAAGGGCAGGTGTATGGAGGTGTATGGAGGCTATACCATCAGCCGTCCCTCCAGTGAGGCCTTCAAAGCAGGAGGTCTTACCCCCTCAACCTGCAGAGATCTTTACTGTAAACACTACTGGGCCTCTGCTAAAACAAAGGCCTGGGATATACTCCATTTCCAAGTTCATATACCTGATAAACACCTTGCATTTTTGGGGGGCCTGAACAATTGCAGCAATTCACTGCAATTCCAAGTTTGTATACCTGATACAAACCTTGCAATTTTGGTTTTTTTTTGGGGGAGGTGGCTGAAAAATTTAAGAAATTCACTTCATTGCCAAGTTCATATACCTGATAGAAGCCTTGAATTTGGGGGAGGGGGCGGAAAAATTGAAGCAATCCACTGTATTTCCAAATTCATATACCTGATAAAAACCTTGCATTTTTTGGGGGCCTGAAAAATTGCAGCAATTCACTGCAATTCCAAGTTCATATACCTGATAGAAACCTTGAATTTTGGAGGGGGGCCTGAAAAAATGAAGCAATTCACTGCATTTCCAAGTTCATATAACTGATAAAAAAAACCTTGCATTTTTTTTTTTTTTTTTGGGGGGGGGGGCTGAAAAATTGAAGCAATTCACTGCATTTACAAGTTCATATACCTGATTAAAAGCCTTGACATTTTTTTTTTTTTGGGGGGGGGGGCTGAAAAATTGAAGCAATCCCCTGCATTTCCAAGTTCATATAGCTGATAAAAACCTTGCATTTTTGGGGGGCCTGAAAAATTTGCAGCAATTCACTGCATATCCAAGTTCATATAAAACCTGATAAAATCCTTGCATTTTGGAGGGGGGGCTGAAAAAATTAAGCAATTCACTGCATTTCCAAGTTCATATAACTGATAAAAAAAACCTTGCTTTTTTTTTTTTTGGGGGGGGGGGGCTGAAAAATTGAAGCAATCCACTGCATTTCCAATTTTATGTAGCTGATAAAAACCTTGCATTTTTGGGGGGCCTGAAAAATTTGCAGCAATTCACTGCATATCCAAGTTCATATAAAACCTGATAAAATCCTTGCATTTTGGAGGGGGGGCTGAAAAAATTAAGCAATTCACTGCATTTCCAAGTTCATATAACTGATAAAAAAACAC